>NC_041397.2:248371367-248378867 GCF_900747795.2 Erpetoichthys calabaricus | reverse complement strand
CCTGACCACCTTAAATTCCCTTGCACCTTCTCATCAGCATCTTTGTTTTGCAAATGTGTCAGTCAGCACTGGAAGCAGGTGGCCTTCTCACTCATCCTCCACCCAGGCAGCTAAAATCAAACGCAAAATTTTCAGAGCTGAAGTCTCTTTGTCTGGGAGTTACGTGTCTGTAATTCTATAGGGTAAATAATATATCGTTATTTGGAATGCATACGTTTCATGTGTGTTCCATGTTACAATGATCTGTATAAATGTAGGATGACAGGAAATGCAAGGCAAGAAATGTTGAACACATAACTAAAACAAACGTTTTCCATGTTATAGTAATAACGACAAAATGCTGATGTGAAGTGCATAATGTGTGAAGACTGAAGTCCAAATATCAATTAAGCACTTTCACAAAAGGTATAACAAAAAAGTGCACTTATTATTGAAGAATATAACCAAATAAAAAGAAATAATTCAATTTTCATGTTACTGTTAATATTTGAAAACCGAAGCCCCAGTATCTATCCACAGAAAGTACACATGTCTGCTTGGCTGGTGCAGAGGTAAGAACTGCAGTCATGTAATCAAGAGGTTGCAGGTTCAGTCCCAGGTTGTCCTCACATTTACCATTTTGTGTTGTTACTATTATTTATTAGTTACTATCATTTATTACATCCGGCGCCGCCGAGAGTGGCAGCCTTTTCAGCAGCTCCGTGTATGACTGTATGTGTATGTGTACTTTTTTCTACTTTTATTTTTCTATTTTTATTTATTGATCACTCCTATCACTGTTTTATGTCGATTTATTCACTGGACACACTTACTTTTACAACATGGGCATGGATTTTTACACGCCGAGACTCGCATATTCAAGTACTCAACTTCGAGCGCTGAGAACAAATGCCAGTGCTGGTGTGGTTCCCTATTTACCCGACGAGGTAAGAAGGCGGTATCGTGGCAGCAGAGCGGGCACTAAGCTAAAAATGAAGTGGCTTGCGAGAAAGTGGCGTTTTAAGCCTTCGGTGCCTTCTGTGATTCTAGGGAATGTGAACTCAATCTCAGATAAGATCGACGAACTGGCTGTGCTGGTGAAAAATGTCAGAACCTACAAAGAATGCAGTTTGTTGTGTTTTTGTGAAACGTGGCTCACAACTAACATCCCAGATGCTAACGTGGAGCTACCCAGGTTTAGCACAGTTAGAGCGGACAGAGACGCAAGTACTTGTGGGAAGCACAAAGGAGGAGGACTCGCTCTCTATGTTAATACACGGTGGTGTAACTCGGGACATGTTAACGTCAAAATCTCCACTTGCTGCAGGGACAGCGAACTGTTGGCCGTAAGTTTACATCCCTATTACTTGCCCAGAGAGTTTAGACACGTCATTGTTGTCATCGTGTACATACCTCCTCGGGCAGACGTGGAGTCAGCGAGTGACATCATCCATTCTGCTGTTGCTAAGTTACAAACGCAGCACCCTGAGGCGCTTGTGCTAATTGGTGGAGACTTTAACCATGTGACGCTGGACAAAACATTTCCTGCCTTCTCCCAGTGTATGGACTGTAACACCCGGGGAAATAAGACTATTGATTTACTGTATGCAAACGTTAAAGACGCATACAGCGCCACCCCGCTGCCTGCGCTTCGGAAAGCAGATCATAATCTGGTTCTGCTTCAGCCTCACTACAAACCAAAAGTGAGAGTCCTACCTGTACCCACACGATCATTCAGGAAGTGGACCCCGGAGGCTGAGAATACTTTGAGAGAATGTTTTGGAACTACAGACTGGGATATCCTGCAGGGATCTCATAGTGAGAACATTGAGGAAGTTGTTGACTACACTACTGACTACATCAACTTCTGTATGGACATTGTAGTTCCAGTAAGAACAGTACGCTGCTATGCTAACAACAAGCCATGGATTACAAGTGACATCAAGGGCCTTTTGAACCAGAAGAAAAGGGCTTTTAAAGACGGTGATCAGCATGAGCTCAAGCGCATGCAGAAGGAACTCCGAGTCCAGCTCAGGGCGGCGAAGGAGCAGTACAGGAGAAAGCTGGAGCAGAAGTTGCAGAATAACAGTATGAAGGAAGTATGGGATGGGATGAAGATCATCACTGGCTGCAGCTCGAAGCGGGGTACCACCATCGAGAGAGACGTGAAGAGAACAAACCAAATGAACAACTTCTTTAACAGGTTTGACCACCCTAACCCACTCTCACTCTCACCTCGGAGTACTGCACCCTCCACACATCCTTCTGCTGATACCAGCATAGGAGAGACATCCCCACCCATAATTACAACAGTGCAAGTGATCAGAGAGCTGAGGAGACTTCGTGCCAGCAAAGCAGCCGGTCCAGATGGAGTATCGCCACGACTGCTGAACGTCTGTGCATCGGAGCTGGGGGGTCCTCTACAGCGCATCTTCAACCTGAGCCTGGAGCAGGGGAGAGTCCCGAGGCTTTGGAAAACATCTTGTATCACCCCAGTCCCAAGGGTATTACATCCTAGTGAGCTGAATGACTTTTGGCCTGTTGCTCTGACATCACATGTGATGAAGACCATGGAGAGGCTGCTGCTTCACCACCTTAGGCCACAGGTTCAACACGCCCTTGACCCTCTGCAGTTTGCATATCAGGAGAATGTGGGAGCGGAGGATGCCATCATCTATATGCTACACCGATCCATCTCTCACTTGGACAGAGGCAGTGGTGCTGTAAGAATTATGTTTCTAGGCTTCTCTAGCGCCTTCAACACAATCCAACCTCTGCTCCTTAGGGACAAGCTGACAGAGATGGGATTAGATTCATACCTAGTGGCATGGATCGTTGACTATCTTAAAGACAGACCTCAGTATGTGCGTCTTGGGAACTGCACGTCTGACATTGTGGTCAGCAACACAGGAGCGCCACAGGGGACTGTACTTTCTCCGGTCCTGTTCAGCCTATATACATCGGACTTCCAATACAACTCGAAGTCCTGCCATGTGCAAAAGTTCGCTGATGACACTGCTATCGTGGGCTGCATCAGGAATGGGCTGGAGGATGAGTACAGGGACCTAATCAATGACTTTGTTAAATGGTGCGACTCAAACCACCTACAACTGAACACCAGCAAAACCAAGGAGCTAGTGGTGGATTTTAGGAGGCCCAGACCCCTCATGGACCCCGTGATCATCAAAGGTGGCTGTGTGCAGAGGGTGCAGACCTATAAATATCTGGGAGTGCAGCTGAATAATAAATTAGACTGGACTGCCAATACTGATGCGCTGTGCAAGAAAGGACAGAGCTGACTATACTTCCTTAAAAGGCTGGCGTCCTTCAACATCTGCAATAAGATGCTGCAGATGTTCTATCAGACAGTTGTGGCGAGTGCCCTCTTCTACGCGGTGGTGTGCTGGGGAGGCAGCATTAAGAGGAAAGACACTTCACGCCTGGACAAACTGGTGAGGAAGGCAGGCTCTATTGTTGGCATGGAGCTGGACAGTTTAACATCTGTGGCAGAGCGAAGGGCGCTCAGCAGGCTCCTATCAATTATGGAGAATCCACTAAATAGTATCATCTCCAGACAGAAGAGCAGCTTCAGCGACAGACTGCTGTCACTGTCCTGCTCCACTGACAGATTGAGGAGATCGTTCCTCCCCCAAACTATGCGACTCTTCAATTCCATCCGGGGGGTGTAAACGTTAACATTTAACATATACAAAGTTATTGTCTTTTTTTCACCTGTATTATTATCATTCTTTAATTTAATATTATTTATTGTATCAGTATGCTGCTGCTGGAAAATGTGAATTTCCCATTGGGATTAATAAAGTATCTATCTATCTATCTATCTATCTATCTATCTATCTATCTATCTATCTATCTATCTATCTATCTATCTATCTATTATTACTACTATTATATAATAAAAATATACATTTGAGTCCAGTGTCCATCCCCTCTCTCACCTGAAGTGCATTGGCACCGCCAGTCTTGGCTTATTGTCTTAGGCGTGAGGAAGTGACTTCTCCTTTATTTCCCTCCCTTTCGCTGGCAGCTAGACTTTAGATGTATATCCCAACTCAAGTGTGTGACCACATCCTACTTTGCTTTCCGTGAACCTTCCTTCATTTTAGAGGTCATGCCGCATATCTTCTTGTCTCTTTTCCCCTGTTATAATACCTCCACTTATTTGCTTACCCATCCACACTTTTGACAAGTGCCGCTATTGTGCTTGTGGCGGTCAGCTGGCAGCCGTACTTGTCTGCAATCTTCTTCTTCTTTCGGCTGCTCCCGTTAGGGGTTGCCACAACGGATCATCATCTTCCATATCTTTCTGTCCTCTGCATACTTGTTCTGTTACACCCATCACCTGCATGTCCTCTCACATCACATCCATAAACCTTCGCTTAGGCCTTCCTCTTTTCTACTTCCCTGGCAGCTCTATCCTTAGCATCCTTCTCCCAATATACCCAGCATCTCTCCTCTGCACATGTCCAAACCAACACAATCTCGCCTCTCTGACTTTCTCCCAACCGTCCAACTTGAGCTGACCCTCTAATGTACTCATTTCTAATCCTGTCCATCCTCGTCACACCCAGTGCAAGTCTTAGCATCTTTAACTCTGCTACCTCCACCTCTGTCTCCTGCTTTCTGGTCAGTGCCACCGTCTCCAACCTATATAACATAGCTAGTCTCACTACCGTCCTGTAGACCTTCCCTTTCACTCTTGCTGATACCCGTCTGTCACAAATTACTCCTGACACTCTTCTCCACCCATTCCACCCTGCCTGCACTCTTTTTCACCTCTCTTCCACAATCCCCATTACTCTATACTGTTGATCCCAAGTATTTAATCTCATCCACCTTCACCAACTCTACTCCCTGCATCCTCGCCATTTCACTGGCCTCCCTCTCATTTACACACATGCATTCTGTCTTGTTCCTACTGACCTTCATTCCTCTCCTCTCCAGAGCATATCTCCATCTCTCCAGGGTCTCCTCAACCTGCTCCCTACTATTGCTACAGATCACAAGGTCATCAGCAAACATCATAGTCCATGGGGACTCCTGTCTAATCTTGTCTGTCAACCTGTCCATCACCATTGCAAATAAGAAAGGGCTCAGAGCAGATCCCTGATGTAATCCAACCTCCAACTTGAATGCATCCGTCACTTCTACCACAGACCTCGTACAAATCCTATACAACTCTTACGTACTTCTCTGCCACTCCCGACTTCCTTATATATTACCACACCTCCTCTCGAGGCACCCTGTCATATGCTTTCTTCAGGTCCACAAAGACGCAATGCAACTCCTTCTGGCCTTCTCTAAACTTCTCCATCAACATTCTCAGAGCAAACATTGCATCTGTGGTGCTCTTGCTTGGCATGAAACCATACTGCTGCTCACTAATCATCACCTCACTTCTTAACCTAGCTTCCATTACTCTTTCACATAACTTCATGCTGTGGCTCATCAATTTTATTCTCCTGTAGTTACTGCAGACCTACACATCCCCCTTATTCTTAAATATCGGCACCAGTACACTTCTTCTCCACTCCTCAGGCATCCTCTCACTTTCCAAGATTCCATTAAACAATCTGGTTAAAAACTCCACTGCCATCTCTCCTAAACACTGCCATGCTTCCATAGGTATGTCATCTGGACCAACAGCCTTTCCATTTTTCATCCTCTTCATAGCTGTCCTTACTTCCTCCTTGCTAATCCATTGCACTTCCTGATTCGCTATCGCCACATCATCCAACCTCTTCTCTCTCTCGTTCTCTTCATTCATCAGCCTCTCAAAGTACTCTTTCCATCTTCTCAACACACACTCCTCGCTTGTGAGTACATTTCCATCTTTATCCTTTATCACCCTAACCCAGGGGTAGGCAACGTCAGTCCTGGTGAGCCGCAGTGGCTACAGGTTTTCATTCCAACCCAATTGCTTAATTAGAAACCAATCATTGCCAATCTCAGCCCTTATTTAATTTTATGGCTTGTTAGTCTGTGCAATGTAAGGCTCTTATATCGTAGATTTTTTTCCTTTCCAAGGATATCATCCAAATGATATGAAGCCTAAAACAGATCATTTTCAGTCTGTCACATTTTTCTATTAAGTGTTTTATTAAATCAAACAGTGCATGATGAACACACACAGATGTAATTGGAAAAAAGCTAGCTGGAGAACTGCTGGCTGCTTTGTCTTTTACATCTTATTGCTAATAAGGAGCAATTAAAACACTGAATGCAGCAGTTTAAGATTGAAATAAGCAATTAAGGTTGGAGAACCTTAACAAGCGAGACCACTAAAATGAAGCATCAAAATGTCACTTAAGCAATATGTGCTTCATCAGCAATAATTGAGTTCTCGTTAAGGAACTGGGTTGGAACAAAAACCTGCACATACTGCGGCTCACCAGGACCAACGTTGCCTACCCCTGCCCTAACCTGCTGCACATCTTTCCCAGCTCGGTCCCTCTGTCTAGCCAGTCGGTACAGGTCCTTTTCTCCTTAGTGTGCAACGTCTCATACAATTCCTCATATGCTTTTTCTTTAGCCTTCGCCACCTCTCTCTTCACCTTGCGCCTTATCTCCTTGTACTCTTGTCTACTTTCCGCATCTCTCTGACTATCCCACTTCTTCTTTGCCATCCTCTTCCTCTGTATACTCTCCTGTATTTCCTCATTCCACCACAATGTTTCCTTTTTCTCCTTCCTCTTTCCAGATGTCATGCCAAGCACCCTTCTTGCTGTCACCCTTACTACATCTGCTGTAGTTTCCCAGCTGTCTGGTAACTCTTCACTGCCACCCAGTACCTGTCTCACCTCCTCCCTAAACTCAACCTTGCAGTCTTTCTTTTTCAACTTCCACCATTTGATCCTTGGCTCTGCCCTCACTCTCTTCCTCTTCTTGATCTCCAACGGCATCCTACAGACCACCATCCTTTGCTGCTTAACAACACCACTTTGCAGTCTTCAATTTCCTTCAGATCAACTCTTCTGCATGGGATGTAATCTACCTGTGTGCCTCTTCCTCCACTCTTGTACGTAACCCTATGTTTCTCCGTCTTCTTAAAATATGTATTCACCACAGCCATGTCCATCCTTTTGGCAAAATCCACTATCTGACCTTCTTCATTTCTCTCCTTGACACTATACTTACCCATCACCTCCTCGTCTCCTCTGTTCCCTTCACCAACATGCCCATTGAAATCCACTCCAATCATCACTTTCTGTCCCTTGGGTACACTGTTCATCACTTCATCCAACTCACTCCAAAAATCTTCTTTCTCACCCATTTCATACCCAACTTGCAGTGCATATGCACTAACAACATTCATCGTCACACCTCCAATTTCCAGCTTCATTACTCTGCCTGACACTCTTTCCACCTCCAAAACACTCTTGACATACTGTTCCTTCAGAATAACTCCTACCCCATTTCTCCTCCCATCCACACCATGATAGGACAATTTGAGTCCACCTGGCCTTACTCCCCTTCCATTTAGTCTCTTGCATTCACAAT